>NC_079172.1:38193769-38221269 GCF_947568905.1 Ostrea edulis | reverse complement strand
TTTAATTATGTACTGTTAACAGAAAACAATTGCTTTATATGAAATGATGGAGACTGCTCAGTGGACCAGGCAAAATTCTTCCCCTTACTCCCTTATCTCTCTCTCTCTCCTCTGTCCCCATCTTTTCGAAATTAAATACCTTTCACATTATACATGTATATACATATGCACTCCTAAATATACACATATATGTTTGTACTTGCTTGAAATATGTATATACTATATTATCATGTATTGTTAATATGTAAATGTTTATTTATTGCGAAAGCAAGAAATAAATGAATTACAAAAAAAAATGTCATATCAATGAAATAAACAATTCCCACACATAGGCCATTTTATGAATGCTATATCACTGATCACAATAGATGAATTTCATTATCATCAACATAAGATATGCAGGGATGGTGAATGAAAATCCCCAACGCACCTATGGTATAGAACAATTGATTTATATATGGATATGTTTCATGAAAAACAGGTCATCTATACATTAACGAGAAATGGGGCTCAAATATTCTGATATATTCTGTTTTTATCGAATAAAAAAATCTGAGATCGGGACCGAGACCGGGTTTTAGTCAGCACCATATATCTTGATCAGGTAAACCGAAGCCAAAATCAGTGTGCCATGATCGGCCTAACAATCGGTATGAAACACGTTAAGACAGTATTTATTGTTATGTATTAGATCTATCCGGATTCTCGTACTATGTAATTCATATTTTAGTCACATCTTGTGTATGAATATTGACACATGCTTTTGGGTAATAAAAGTAGTTCCATGATGGCTGAAACACGTGTTTGTATATCTAGACGGAACACAACATTCTTATTTTAGTCACATCTTGTGTATGAATATTGACACATGCTTTTGGGTAATAAAAGTAGTTCCATGATGGCTGAAACACGTGTTTGTATATCTAGACGGAACACAACATTCTTGGCGACGAGGATGGGATACTAGGGGATAATTATACCCATAAACATTACAGATGAGTGATATGGCGGACGATCAAATCGTTGCAAACGGTGAAAACCCTGAGGTTGCTGCACCGAATGCAAACCAACAACAAATACAGGTCAGATCAATCGGTAAAATCAGTGCATTTGACGAGTCTATCGAGACATGGGAAGTACACACAGAACGTGTTAATTTCTATTTTCAAGCCGAACGTTTCCGATTTTATAAACGTGATCAACGCCCCAGTGAAACCATTATGACATATGTAGCTGAACTTAGGAAGCTGTCTATTCATTGTAATTTTGGAGATAATCTGAACAACACTTTGAGAGACAGATTCGTGTGTGGAATTCGTAATGAAGGGACACAGAAGAAATTACTGGCAGAACAAACTCTTACATTTGACAATACTGTGAAAATTGTGCACGTTATGGAAACTGCAGGACGTGATGCCGTTGAATTAAGGGAACAGCGAGCACCTACTGCTACAGTACACAAACTGGGAACTAGAGCACAGGGGAAAAGTAAAACACAGCCTAAACAGACTAACAGTAGATCATCTACGCAGACAAAAACTGCTAAACCTTGCTGGAGATGTGGAGGTGATCACGGTGTGGCACAGTGTCGACATGAACATTCAGTTTGTCATTACTGTTCGAAGAAGGGTCATATTGAGAAGGCATGCATCAAGAAAAAGAAAGATGTCGCGAGAAAACATGGTCCAACCAGAGTGAAATATGTTGATGGACAGGATGATGATTTATTTGAACCATTACTACATGTTCATAGCATCAACAACATCAACATATTTCACTCTGGTTGGACCATGTTTTCTCGCGACATCTTTCTTTTTCTTGACGCATGAGAGTATCCCTTCTCAGCCTTGTTTAGAGATCTTGACGCGAACGCTATTGGTCGCTATGTGCCGTCGTCCATGATGTGTGACAAAACACCACCCAGTCCGTAAGGAGATGCATCACACGCTAGTTTCACGGGTCTGTTCGGATCATAATGACACAATACTTGTTCCGACGTCATCATTTCCTTGACATCCAGGAAGGCTTTATCACACAGTGGCGTCCATTTCCAAGTCTTCTCCCCTTGTAGAAGTTCATTCAATGGTCCAAGCACAGTAGACAAATTGGGTATGAAGGACCTGTAGTAGTTAACTAACCCAAGAAATGAGCGAAACTGCTGTAGGTTCTCAGGTTTTGGCGCATTCGACACAGCATTCACTTTGTCTGGTGACTTCTGAAGTCCCTGCTCTGAGATCATGTGACCGCAATAGGTGACTTGCTCCTTGAAAAATTCACATTTGTCAAGATGTGCCCGTTGACCGAATCTTTCTAAACGTTCCAATACTGCTTCTAGGTTTGCCAAGTGTTCCTCATCCGATTGTCCACTGATGATAATGTCGTCCAGTATGCATGATGTGAACGGTATTCCTTGTAACACTTGTTCAATGGCACGTTGCCATATGGCTGGGGCACTAGGTACTCCAAACTGTAACCTGTTGTACTGGTAGAGACCTTTATGTGTATTGATTGTAAGTAGTTTCCTGCATGACTCATCTACTTCCATCTGATTGTATGCTTGAGTCAAATCTATTTTGGAAAATCGTTTTCCTCCAGACAGTGTAGCAAATATGTCCTGTATTCTCGGTAATGGATACTGATCCACTTTAAGAACTGGGTTGATCCACACCTTGTAGTCTCCACACAGACGAACTTGTCCATTTTTCTTTACGACTGGAACTACAGGTGATGCCAAATTACTGTGACTGACAGACGTAATTATTCCATCATTTTCTAAACGTTGAAGCTCCTCTTCCACTTTCGGCTTTAACGAGTAAGGCACTGGTCTCGCCTTATGAAATTTAGGCTGCGCGTTGTCCTCTAAATATAACTTCGCCACAATGTCTTTCAATTTCCCGATTCCTTTTTCGAACACTGGTTTGTGTCTAGCAAGTATTTCTTGTAACAGAGTCTCTGTATCCTGTCCTGCCTGGTGTAACTTGTGTACCTTAATTTCCTGTCAGTTGACTTTGAATAGTAGTAGTCCGTCTCGGTCAAATAGCGCTGGTCCAGTCTGTTTCACTACTATGAGGTTCATGATGTGCTCCTGTTGATCTAAAGTCACGGCTACTTCGATAGTTCCAAGTGGAGCTATGTATTCATTTGTGTAAGTTTTTAGTTTCACCTTTGTTTTTCTCAAGGGAATGTCACCGAGATGTTTTCTGTAGAAGTTTTCCGGAATGAGCGACACTGCCGACCCTGTATCTAGTTCCATTGGCAAAGTATGTCCATTTATCGATAGATATAAAATAATCGGGTCAATTTTGTTGATGCTATGAACATGTAGTAATTGTTAAAATAAGTCATCATCCTGTCCATCAACATATTTCACTTGGTTGGACCATGTTTTCAATTGAATTACATAGTACGAGAATCCGGATAGATCTAATACATAACATTTATCGGATATAATTAACCATCAAACATTATTTACTGCCTCTCAAATGCGAAAAATCGGTGAAAGGGGGGGGGTTAACCTGTTTATGCAAATGAGAAGTCCCTGGCTAATGTCCCATCTGACGCTTGTGTGGGAAAATAGGGGTGGCACTGAATGCAAGGTAGTGTGCAGCCCTGCAAACAGTAAAATCGGGGCACAATTGTGTGGTTTTGGGACAGACTGGCACGGGAAGTTTAGTAAATCTATCGCAATACCAAAACAACATTTGAAATGCTCATGACCTCCTCCTTTGCTTCGACTCCAACCCACTAAGTTTTGTAACCCATTGTGACAACACTGACAATACGGACATTTGGCTGTGTAAATGTCACTGTGAAGGTTTGAGAGCATGCCCACGTGTCCGCGTGTGTGGGTGTTAATTCAGGTATTGTGAACTATTCTTAAATATTACGCATGGCATTTACTTTTAACTAATTTTCATACAACGAATGCATGAATAAATGAAGTTATCATGTGTAATCGGAACCAGTATGTTTGTATATTTACAGTGTTTACTACCTACACTGAACTCTGCAGGGCCATTACAAACTTATCAGTTGTTTTAGAATGTAATGCAATTTGGTTTCATTAGCAATGGATATATTAGTGAAAATACACAGTTGATATATGACATTATGCAGTTTACTGAAGAAGAAGAAGAAATTCCTGGGCTTTTATTACTTCTAGATTTTGAGAAAGCTTTTGACACGATATCATAGGATTTTATTCAAAGTACTTTACACTATTTTAATTTTGGGCCTTCCATTAAAGAATGGATTAGAATATTTTATCACAATATTACATCCACAGTTATACAAGGAGGTCATGTCTCTTAATCTTTCAATATACAACGTGGTTGTAGACAAGGTGATCCTTTGTCACCATATATTTTTCTATTTTGTGCTGAAATTTTAGCAATTATGATAAGAAAAAACAGTAATATTAAAGGAATCACTGTTAAAAATACTGAAAAAAAAATCTCAGTTGGCAGATGATACATCAATTATACTTGACGGTAGTAGAGAATCTCTCTTAGAAACTGTAAGGACACTGAACAAGTTTTCTGAACTATCAGGTTTATGTATTAACTGCTCCAAAACTCATGCAGTCTGGATAGGTACTAAGAGATTTAGTCAAGACATTATATATTCAACTCTAAATTTTTCTTGGGGTAATAGTAGATTTACTTTACTCGGTATTCACTTTGATGTAGACTTGCAAAATATTCCAAAAATGAATTATGAACCAAAGCTGATACAGATGAAGGCAATTATCAGCCAGTGGAGCAAAAGATATCTAACACCAATAGGAAGGATAACTGTACTTAAAACTTTGGTGCTACCTCTTCTAAATCATATTCTAATGTCTATTCCTAATCCGTCTGATGCTTTTTGTAAAGAATTAGAAAAACTCTTTTACTCCTTTGTATGGAATGGTCCTAGCCACCGCATTAAGAAAGATATCATTACAAAAACATATGAAAATGGTGGTTTACGAATGATTAATATAAAAGCCTTTATTGCATCTTTAATTTTTTTTTGGATGAGACAGTTAATCTTTACAGATAAAGGCTTTGAACTCTTCATTCCCAAGCTTGATTTGACAAAATTAACTACATGTGGAATAAATTATTTACATGAGATTAAAATAAACCCACTCAAAAATGTCTTTTGGATAGATGTCTTTAATGCTTGGAAAGACTTAGTTCAGAAAGACAGCCTTCTTATAGAAAAGGCAAAAGGTGATGTACCACTTTTTTTAATCCAAACGTTATGATAGGTAAAAAAACCAACCAAATTTCAATAAAAATCTGTTTGAGTATAACTTACAATATGTAAATGATATCATATATGAAGATGGTACTTTTATACATATGAAAAAATTTCATCCATTTATCCTTGTGTACATATTAATTTTTTTTAGAATCTATGGGTATAGTACAGGCAGTAAAAGCATGGATGAAAACAAAAAATAATGAAAGGGCTATATTTAAGGTACAAAATCCCTTGATTTTACCTAATATCTATAAATTGTCATGTTGTAAGAAATCAAAACATATTTATGATATATTGAACTATAACGATACTGAACCAATCTGTAAAACAAAATGGAACACTCTATTTGGACTTGAAGAAAGTGAATGGAGAACAATTTATAAGTTACCATTCAAGTTAACAAAACATTCAAAATTTCAATGGTTCCAATATAGACTTATTAATAGAATTTTGGCTACAAACACTTTCCTAAATAAAATTAAGAGGAAGGATACAAAAAGTTGTACATTTTGTAAATTGGAAGAAGAAACATTGGAACACCTCTTCTGGGAATATGTAAATGTTCAATCCTTTTAGATACTTTGGAAACATATGTTGAAGAAAATACCAATCTACAGTTATCTATTACAAAAAGAAATTTTTTTGGTGGGATTTCTTGATTCAAACAAATATATCCAAAACACACTTTTTCTGTGGTTAAAGTACTACATATATACAATGAGGTGTACAGAAAAGACATTAAATATAGTAGTAGCGATATCTCATTTGAAAAAGAACTATGAGACCTTGAAATACGTTTTCTATAAAAATGGTGAAAAAACAAAATTTGACACAACCTGGAATGGATGGAACATTTCATTAAATTGAAACAGCCTTTTTGATATATTTATTCTCTCTCTCTCTCTCTCTCTCTCTCTCTCTCTCTCTCTCTCTCTCTCTCTCTCTCTCTCATAAAACATCTTTTCTGTAAATTGAAGATTGATGCATATGCTACTTGTGTTGATATTACAGAATAGATGAAAATAAAGAATTATAAAAAAAGAAAGAATGTAATTCAATTCCAAATATATTCATAGACCAATGAATTTAATATAAGCAGAACACACTGTATATACAATGTAATATTTACATTCAGTGTATTTCTCATCATTGAAATGCATTGGAAATCTACAGCATTCAAATTCCTATAACACACTCTAAACCTTATCACTGCGTATGAATACAAAACAGGAACTACATTTACATGTAGTCTGCTACATGTAAACATTGTAAATAGAAACTACATGAAGTCAAAATGGATGATGAATTGCAACCTAATTTCAATTTAAATTTTGAGGATATGGACATCTTAGAACTGTTTTCTCAAACTGATTTTGATTCGTTGCTGGTGAATTTACCAGAAAGCAGTCACTTAAATGTAAATCTACATGTTGAAGAAAAACCTGAAATGCCTGAAACACCCATTTCCTCTGATCAGCCACAAGCAAAGGTATCAATCATAGCAACAATTAAAATATCTTAATAAGATTTTTTAATAAATATAGATGCATGAATTAACTTCTAACTTTAAAGCAAAATAATGCAGTAGGCCTATGTACAACCTTTGTTTTGAAATTAATGGAAATTAGTAAAACTTGAATATGGTTCTAAATCAATCTATTTTCCACAGAGATTTAAAACTGTAACAAATGAAGAAATAAATAAATTGGGTATCAAAATTGTTCAAGGTATGCAAATTGTTTTCTAAGTTGTAAATTGACATTTGTATAAAAATCTTTCCAAGTTCAAGTTCATTTTATTCACTCAAACCACATTATACATGGTACATGAGGTGCATTAAATAAACATACATTTGAGTAAGAATAAGGTCAGAGTATGTACAAAAATACAATATCCATGTATTGAAAAAGTATTTACAAAATATATTAAGGGGGACAGACTAACTCATAGATTTTTTAGATAAACATACAGAGTTTTTTAAGTGTTTTAACCTTACTGGTTGACATATTTTCATGAAATTTAATAACATTAGGTCTTGTGTAATACCTACTGTGTAGGTATTCTTTTCTCATATTTGACAAAGCACTGCATTCTAATATATAATGGAATTTGTCTGCAATTTTCGATTCGTTACACAAAACACAAACTCTTTCATTATATGGAATACCAATCCATCTACCAGTCTCTATTGGAAGGCGGTGATTTGTGGTGCAATATTTAAGAAAAATAGTTCTGAATTTTTTTGACAATTTTTCTAAATATTTCTCTGGTCCACAGTCTATCTTAAAAGTTCTGTATACTTTACCTTTAGATGAATTGAACATATCGCTCGACCATGTTTGAATGAATTGATCCTTAAGTCTTTGTTTGACAGTATTTGTTATCCATTTTCCATTTATGTTCTCTTGTTGATGCCATATATTTGAGTACCGTTAAGATATTGTGTATGCAAAAATTTATAAAGTACATTAACAATTTTAAAGTCACAACCTTGTAATAATGTAGCCCAGTATGAAATCATTCTACTATACACAATAATATAGATTGGGAAACGACCTGTTTCACCATATACCATAAATGAGGGCGTAGAGCTTTTCAGCTGAAAAATGTGTTTCAGAAATTTTAAGTGAATGCGCTCTACAACTTGTAAATTTTCATACCCCCATATTTCACATCCATAAATTAAAACTGGTAAAACTACTTTGTCAAACAGGTCAAATTGGCAACTAATTGGTAAATCAAACAATCTAATTTTCCTTATAATTCCATACATAGCTTTCTGGGCTTGTTCACATAAATGTTTCTTAGCTCTACAAAAAGACCCTGATCTAGAAAATATAATACCGAGATATTTCAATTCTTTTACATTCTCTATAACACCTCCATTATAGTAAAATTGCCTTTTCATCAATGGATCCTTTGAGAATATCAAAATTTTTGTTTTATCGACATTAACATTCAATTTCCACTGAGTACAGTACATAAAAAAATCATTCAACGCACATTGTAAATCATCAGTAGATTCAGCCATTATAACTGTGTCATCTGCATATAGCAGAATTAAAAGTTTCAAGTACAACATAAGTTCCTCTTCAATTGAATTAGTAACACTTTGTAGGTCTATAATGCCTTTCTCTTGTAAAAAATATTCAAGATCGTTAATATACAAAGCAAACAGAAAGGGGGATAAATTTTCACCCTGTCTTACCCCAACATTACATGTGAAAAAGTCAGTTGACATGCCATTTATCTTAATTATTGATTTAATTCCCATATACATATTTCTGATATAAGTAAAACATTTTTCCTTGATACCGTTTGTAGTTAACTTGTTCCACAGACCACTTCTCCACACAGTGTCAAACGCTTGTTAAAATCAATAAATGCGCAAAATAATTTATTTTTTTACTCATTAGAGTGTGTGACAAAAACTGCAAAGAAAGAATATGGTCTAATGTTGAATGGTTTTTCCTAAACCCTTATTTTCATTAATCAAATTAACTTCTTCGGCGTATGCCTCCAGTCGACTATTTAAAATGCATGTGAAAAGTTTACCGAGACAACTTAACAAAGTAATAGGGCGGTAATTTCCCGGTGATGTTGGATCACCCTTATTTTTGTATATATGTTTAACAACTCCAAGTAACCACTCATTTGGAACAAAGCCACTGTCAAAAATCATATCAAAAGTTTCTTATACACAGGCAAAAATATTGACAAAGTTGATGAGATATGTTCATTTAATACATTATCATAACCTGGTGCTTTACCGTGCTTAAGTTTTCTAGCAGCCTTTTCTATTTCGTCGTCAGCAATAACAGTGTTAAGGCCAGATGATATAAACAAATTTTTCTACCTTTAGCACTGAAGAGTTCCCATGGTAAAAAAATACTTTGGTTGGTTTTGGTTTTCTCATTTATAGTTGTTTGGAACTCTTTTGTGTTTTAAGAGCAGGAAAGGGGGTCAGTAAACAATGTAAACAATTGTGATGCCAGAATCATTAAGGAAAAAATCAGGAAAAATTATTAGTAAAAAACGTCATCAAAGGTTACAGAATGCTAAGAAAGGTTATGCATTATCCCTTGGACGTAAGATAGTGAATGTTGATGCCAATAACAACGTGGTGATCGAGGAGAAGTTGGATGAATCAAGAAAAAATTGTTCGTCTGGTGATAATTCACAAGAATGCCTAGGAAATGAAGAAACGTATCCATCTGATGCATCAGAGAGTGAGGAATCGGAAGAAGAGCATGAGAAGATGATTTGTTGGAGACGAGTTGTGGAACTTGGAATTCTAGTGGACAATTTGGAAAAAGGTTGTGCTGCGTGTGGTAGACCACTAGATTTAACAACGCATAAGACATTGTGAGGACGAAAAACGGTATGGACTTGGATCATTGCTATATATAAGATGTCAGCAGGAAGCATGCAGTTATCTTTCTCCTGTTTCTACTGGGAAACGTGACATAATGCAGAAATTAATGTAAAATGGCACATCAAAGAGATCCTGTATTAGGCATTTCTTTATTTTTTTCAGAGATGAATAGCAAAGGAAAACCAAGAGTGACCAAAAAAAAAAAAAAAAAAAAAAAACAACCCCAAAAACAAACAGTAAAATCATAAATGCCATTGTAAATTATTTTCAGAAGTTGTAAAATTTTACTCTTATATTATGGGAGATCACTTCTTTGTCTTGAGAAAATCAGCCAATGTGATATTTACAATTTTGCTTCTACTCAGAAAATTCACCCCGTATGGTATATGATTTTTAAGTTTATATTACACTTTAAACATTGTCAACATATTATGAAGTTTATTTTAATTTGTAAACTGAGGGTGCAATGTCCATATATTTAATTTTATTGAAGCAGCAATTGATATTTTCCAAGTGTAAAATTTGTAATGCATTAATATTTTACATGTTATGTTGTAAATCTAATATCAGTACACTCTGTTCTCCCTGACAACCATTTTTTGAGGTATAAAAAAGGTAAACAGATGAAGAATAAACTAATTTACCATGATAACTATTGTTTTGTACTTTTTTTTGAAATATGGAAAATATTTCACTCTCCAAGTCAAAGGGGAAAAGAATTCAAGGAATTATCCACTTTTATAAAAGAATGACATCATATAAAGTCTCTTCGAAAGAAAAAATTTGTTTGTATCATCTGCCCTTAAGGAACTCATCAGAGGTATCTCCCTCTTTTGGAACAAAATCAAAACTATCAAAATTCTCCGTTAAATCGTCATTAGAATCACCTAAATTAAGATCCCTCATAAACTGGAACATTTCGTTAATATCGACGGCGCATTTCTTATTTTTATTTGATGAATTTAAGATCTTCCAATATTCTTTAGAGTTTGTAGAGCGCAGTTCAGACAGTTTACGTGCTATTTCAAACTTATACTTTTTATACAACTATCCATTATACGTTTGTAGTTTTTACTCATTTACAAAATGGGAAACGTTAGACATTTAAGGAAATGTTGCATACTTGTTTTTCTTCTTTAAATTTTGATGATTGATTTTCATTATGTATCTGAATTTTGAGAAAATAGTATATGTATTATCGAGTACACAGCGCAGCCTCTAGCGTTGTATATTTTCTCATTTAAGCTTGCTTAGCATCTGGTATGAAACATTTTGCACAAGTTCTCCAAATTTTCAATTTGATTATTGGTTTTGACAATTTGATTTCTAATCCATTCTAGTGCAGAATGAGTCGCCTATGTCTAGAGGGCACGTTTTTTCCTTGTTTGCCGGTTTTTTCGTGAACGGCTATGGAAGCTCGAGAAAGTATTATTTCTCCCACGCCGTAGGGGGAGTGTTTGCATTGTACTCGATTTTCAATATATATACGTGTAATTATAGTTATAATTTCGCATCATTTGCATTTTTTTTAGTAATCTTAGAACATGATCTTGTAATTCTAACGTAATGCATTTTATACTCATATTTGGAATATTATCATCACAATGAGTATTTGTTGAAACATTGATTTATGTAATTTTTGTAAATTAATAAATCCCGACGAATTTAATATCTACGGCAGGCTGTCGGCAAAATAAGGTATGTGTTTTGTTTATTGTAAGAAATATAGACCAGACTTGTATTACACAGAACTCTTCTAAGGTGCGTTGCATTTTAGAGAGTTTATGCTGTACACAAAAATTCTAAAATACCTAATCTGCAGATGATTCGAATAGGGAAACATATCTATTGATGAATTTTATTTCTAATATGTATCGGACAACTGATACAAAGATTTAATATCAATGATTTTTTTGTTTTTGTGTGTTATTTTCATCCCATTCGGGGATTTTTCAATCTTATATATGGAATGAGAAATGGGAGGAAAGCGTATGCCCTACGTCATTTGTATGTACGAATGAAGATATACAGGATTTTTTTATATTTAAAAGATGATCCATGTATATCTTCTCGTATGTTTTCAAAAAGTAATGACATTTCTTTTATTTACAAGAGCATGTTCTGTGTATGATAGATTTTAAACGAAGCAGACTAGTGACATATAAATTGATACTATTTGGGGTTTCAGCAGTCGTGTTTTAAGTTAGCATTTCGGAAATAATGATCTAATTCGCAAATACAAGCTATCACTGGGTCGAATGTTGTCTGACGTTTCATATCAATTGTTTAGCAGTTCTTTACATAGTCATTCTGTTGACTACGAAATACTATGATTACTTGATCAAGATATAAAGCTCACTGGTCGATAGGGGATGTTTACTCTTCCTAGGCACCTGACCCACCTCTGGTATGCCCAGGGATCTGTGTCTGTCCTTTAATTCACGAGATTGATTACTGTTCGTTGTCCTCACTTGTTCATTTCAGTCGGTTAGGCTACAGATACATCAAGTTTAGTTATTCATACAGTGATTAGTCTATTTCAAAAGTTGACGTTTATGCGATATCAACCTTAAGTTTCAGCTAGTAAGAATGTGAAGAGGAAAACATAATTTATATAAAATGATATGTTGTTTTGCATCCAATTCTTGAATTCTTTAATCGTATAGAGATGTCACTAGTGAAGTGACATAAATTTGACCTAAAAACTATGTACGGTGCTCAAAGACGTAACAGTGAAATCTCCTTATCCTGACAATACCTACCGTGACAATCTTATATCTAAAAAAAACCCTCATGACTTTCACTTTTAATGCTGGGACCGTGGCGAAGGAGCTGTAACTACCATCTTAACTGTAATGAATGGCCCCAAGAGTAAGGTTGCGAATCGAGCGTCATAACCATCAAAGACCTGGTTTTCGAAAGTATGCTAAGATTGATTCCAAGATATATCTAAGGCCAACTTTTAGGACAGTGTTAAGACTATCTTAGGACAATCGTAAATTGAAAATTGTCCTAACAAAGTGGGCCTTAGGATGGGATTAGAATTCATACCTGTGAACTCGAAATAAAGTCGTCCACTTTTGCTCCATATTTACATATTTTATTGAAAGTAGATATTAACGGCAAACTAACAACTCAATTTTATGACAAACGGATATTTCTAGCTTCTCCATCGTAAACTTTCCATATCTATGTAGCAATATTCGAATATCATCTGCATATTGTGTTTATATCTCACAACTGATTCGATACGCAAGAGCTTGTTCTGCGTATGGTCAGTTTTTAAGTCGAGGCAGGCTATTGACAAACAAATTGAGGGTGCAAGGGTTTTAACAGTCTCGTTTAAAGTAGGAGTTTTACAAATTCTGTTGTCGTGATAACGATCTACTTTGCCAATGCAGCCTGTTCGACGTGTTTCATACCGATTGTTAGGCCGTTCTTGGCACACTTTTTTGACTGCGGATAATTCCGTTTACCTTATCAAGATAAAGGGCTCACGGTGGGTGTGACCTGTCAACAGGGGATACTTACTCTTCCTAGGCACTTGATCCAAGCTCTGGTATATCCAGGGGTCCGTGTTTGTTCAACTCTCTATTCTTTATTGCTTATAGGAGTTGTGAGATTGATCACTGTTCTTTATCTTCGCCTTTCATTATCACATATTCTTGCATCATTTTACGGATGAAAGAGTAGAATTATAGTATTACTTTTCAAACAAAAAAGTGAAAATTCTTTCAGTTTGATACATAGAAATGGGGGGGGGGGATTCCGAACATTTGTATAAATTATTTTAAAAGATGAAATACTGTTGTGTACTACTTGCACTTGATTGACACCTATGAGCTAGATTGTTCTAAGAGTTTAATGTTTATCATTTTAGTGGAAAGATGACGTAATGGTTGCATAACTGTCTTTCAGGAATGTACCAGAAAATGCGTGCTTATTGTAAATACATTGTGAATTGTGATGATGTTACGTTCTGATAGACAAGCACTTTACCAATTTAGATTATAGATAACTTGGACTAGGATTTATACGGAAGTGTATTAGTGCCACTTTTTTATTTTTATTATACAATACGCTTCCGTAGATTTAGGAATTTTGTTGGAAATTAACAGTCGATTTGTACGGCACGGACATTGTTATTGTTCACCTGTCGTAAGTTAGTATTTTGTTATTGTTATAATTTTCTTTCAATAATTGTAAATAGATTCCGTTAATTTCTTTTAAAATTGTCTTTGTTAATAATTCTGCTGTGCTATTGAGGGATATTCTGACCAATAACAATACATTTACAAATTTAAAAAATTCATAAATAGCAAGGAAAAACATCATTCTTGGATATATGTACGTATGAAAATAATGATGTATAATGTTTGTTTAGAAAATGCTGCTGTTCACTGTTGCATGTACCACTGTAAAATCTGGCATCTTACATTCCACGATCACTTACAACCTCTGTTGCTGGTCAGTTTGTCACCTCTTAGGAAAATGTCGACGCTGGAGGAAATGACGTCTTTGAAAGCACAACTGCTTCTCCTATTGTATGTTTCTCTGTCTGAAACTGTTAAAATCAATATATCCCAGTTATATTCTAGATCATGAAATCAGTATCTTCTAGGCAAAACTTCACAATGCTTATTTTGTAACACTATGTTGCATCTGTTTTACAATGTTCATTAATATACCATTATGACACGTTGCGATTACTTAAAGGAAGTGAACATGAAAAAAAAAAATTGTTGCATGATAAACTTAAAAGACCTGAAACTGAATAGTGTGGCCTAAATCTAATTTGCTTGTATCTATTACGAGATTTGATCAATTGAACACTCTAAATTAAAGGTTATGGAGGTCAGCCATTATTTCCCAGTATGCATCTGTGCTCTGAGGTAGATGAGACACATTGCTGTTGACTGGGTCACTGTTATACAGCAGAAAAAGTTTATGGATTCATATTAGAATTGATGGATAAGGTTTTGGAGCAAAAAGAATTGAAATCAAATCTAATTGCAATGCATTAAGAAAAAGAAGAACATACTCCCACAAAATATTTCTAGCTCCTCCAACTTCTGAACTTACTCAGTACATTGTATATTTCAAGTTTCCATATCAATTAATTTCATTAGATTTTAAATATTAAGGTGACTGTGTCATAAAAGTATTGCAATATAGGCATGTAACTTATATACTTTATAACATTTTATGTACATGGACCACAGATAAATTTTGGAGATTCAATTTACAATTATATTCTTTATTGACATTAAAAAAAAATACTTATTTACTAATATTTAGAATCTGTATCAGAGTCTGATGTTTTAAGAAATCCTACATAATTGCAGTGTTCTTTAGGAAATGTTCCCTTAATTTATGTCACAACAATTAAATGAGGGTAAAACTACTTAAATGTTTCCCCCAAGAGGCTGACCGCGTTTGACCTAGTTGATAAACTATCTGTAGGCCATAAATCTTGATAGCATGTCTGCAACAGAATGTTACCGTATTCTATCACATGTGTTGGAAATGTTTACACACAAATGTCATGTTGTTTTAAGATTTTAATACATGTGAATACAGAAGGTATTTTTCATTTTCGTGTTTTTCTTACTTGTTTAATAAGTTGTTGTTATCCAGGTCCTCTGAGACCATTCTCTGGATACATATTAAATCCATGGATAAATGTAAGCTGTATCAATTATAAGAGGACTTCGACACACAGTGTTAAAATATGGGTGTAGAGAACTGCACTTTAGGTGTATATTTATGCAATCTAGCTGACACAGAATATTCAAACTCATGACAACAAAGACATCCCTTGAATGTACATAGTTACATTGTACAATTTCCACAAGCACATCAATCAAGGAAAATTCCTCTCTCATTAAAATCAACTGCTGGTGAAGAAGTAGTCTGAGAAACAATTTCTTCCTCTGTAACATCAGGTTCAACCTGATATCCCATATCTAATTCACTCTCTGCTGATGACATTTTAACGTTGATGCTTACAATGTGCCAAAAATACACACAATGTGTCCTACTGATGTCAGCATCAGTGCTGCCCTCTAGTGGATGCTAAGAAATAACCCAGCAGGGAGGTAATATTTTTTTCAATATGGCAGCTCCCAAGGATTGAAAAGATTAGTTAATCTTTTAAAATATCTCCCTACTGAAGAAAGCTACATCTTAGTGATTTTCAGAATTCATTATATACATCAAAATGACAAATTTAAACCCTTTGTCACATTTTCATGTTCACTTCCTTTAAGATCATGCTTGTTTCAAGAATATACAAGTTTCTTTGTTCACCGAAATTTAAAGCGGACACAAATTCATGAATATACGAGAATTCTCAGTTTTAGACATATATCTTTGTTTATCCGTCATAGTACCAGAAAATTCTATTGGTATTTGTACGAATGATAGAGGAGTGAGTTTTGGTACGAATACCAGTATCTAAAAGAATGTTACGAATTATGATTGCAAACAATGACAGCTGGATTGTTTGTAAGTAAGACCATACGATGATTGAATTTAGAATAAATAAACCTAATGCCGTCTCTTGCAAGTTCACCAAATTCTGTGTTCTGTATCAACATTTCATAGATAACTCCTGTTTACAATAATATTTTAAAAGGTAAATCAACTTAAATGTCCAAATTGGCAGAATTTCTTTGACATTTTAACTTTTCAAAAGACATTTGTATATCTATTGTTGTTTTCTTTTTATTGAATAGTTTTTTTTTCTCAGTCATGGGAACAATAGAGAAAATGCCGACGCTAGTTCAATTCATATTGGCACACTGTTTTGCCTACAATAGTTCTAAAACTTCATTGTTATTTCGGATTTCAAACATTTCGGTTGAGCATCACTGAAGAGACATTATTTGTCGAAATGCGCATCTAGTGCATCAAAATTGGTACCGTATAAGTTTTACATTATGACCCCTGGGTCGAGGCCTCTGCTGGTGGACTGTTAGTCCCCGAGGGTCTCTACAGCCCAGTAGCGAAGTACTTCGTTACTAGCTTGAAAATACGGATGTATATTTGATTGCTGTTATAAAATTTAGAATTTCATTTCAAAATTAAGTATTATCTCCCTCACGCATAGCTCTTATCCTTAAACGAATTTGACTCCCCATTTTTGGCACACTGTTTTCCCCTATAATAGCTTTAAAACTTCATTGTTATTTCGGATTTCAAACATTTCGGTTGAGCATCACTGAAGAGACATAATTTGTCGAAATGCGCATCTGGTGCATCAAAATTGGTAGCGTATAAGTTTTACATGCAACACGCCCCAGCGTCCTCGCATAGAAACAAAGATCTAATTCATTGACCCGCCTAACTAATAATGTTTCTGACCAAAATACATGTAATAAGATTTTATTTTCCTCATTCGCATTTTTCATTTTATGTTACAAAAGAAACGTTTTAGTTAAGTTTCAGCATTGCGGAAGCCATTTGGAAACCCAGCATATAGTTTTCGCAGACTGAATCTTGTGGAAACTCCAGGTTTTCTCAAGCTAGGTTTCCATAACTAGCGCTTTTATACAGTGAATGTATTAATCTTTAAAATCTTATTTGTGGTCCATACGTACGTTATTATAAAAACAGAAGTATCAGTAGAGTCGTGAAGTTATAGCATCTGTACATAATCTATCGATTCATTCTGCATACTGTATACAAAAGTATAATTGATGAAGAATAATTCAGATCTTCTTCCAAAATAATGTTTAAAATCAACATAGGGAAGGATTTTATTTACCAGAATTATTCACGAGGGGAAAACATTATACGAAAATAAGTTTGATCTCTGAGACTGTTCGATATAACTTTTAGGTAGGATGTCTGGTACCCTGGCTAGAACGGGTAGCGGTACCTTAGTAATCAGATGCATCGTTTTGAAACCAGGTTTCGATTTTCGATTCCATGGCCACGTCAAACCTAACATAGGTAGTGACTGTTCCTTCACCAAGCACACGGCATCAGAAGTGAGAGTCACTGAGTGTATGACCTTAAAACGGAAGTCCCGTGTAACAACATCAGAAGTGAGAGTCACTGATTGTATGACCTTAAAACGGAAGTTCCGTGTAACAACATCAGAAGTGAGAGTAACTGATTGTATGACCTTAAAACGGAAGTCCCGTGTAACAACATCAGAAGTGAGAGTCACTGGTTGTAAGACCTTAAAATGGAAGTCCCGTGAAGTGAGAGTCACTGAGTGTAAGACCTTAAAATGGAAGGCACCAAAACGCGAAATACACCAAACCTAAATGACAGTGGTCCAAGCAGTGTGTCAAAAGCCCAAATTAGGACTTTTGCCACACAGAGCAATGTAGCACCCGGGTCCCCTGATGGAATTCAGAACTCAGGAGTCGAGTATATCCCAAATATGACACATGCGTCTGAACTTTTGGGAAGAATATGAAATTAAGAATTTTATTTCAGCCGACTTTATTCTGAAATTTCCCATCTTTACTCTTCGATGATGCTTTAGAACGCCTTTATATTCCCCTTATTTTGGGGCAAAAAGCAATTTCTACTACATTGTATTTTATTGGACAATCCCTGTATTTGCTTTGTTTTGTTGGGGGTTTTTTGTGGCCAAAATACTATCAACCCTGTACATAACGTTAATTTTCATTGATCGTACATGTAGTAATGTCTCCGGTCTCATCTCTAATGTAAATGCCCCTTTGATTGCACTTTTGAAAACGATTGAAGAAAGTAATTTGTCAGTCATATTGTCCGCCATAGAAATCGAATCAACTGTACAATTAAACTGTTTATTTTCAGATTTATAATTAAGTGGACATCAGAGATGTATTAGTTGACGTTATATTGATTTGTATGAACTTTAAACAATCCGATATCAGATGAAATGTATGCGATTCACTCCATGTAAGTAAGTGGATGAGTCTTTATCTAAATATCATGGAATCATATTTTGGGATATTTTTCTGTTTCTTACAAGGTAAATCGTATTTGGTTGTTCTCTGTAAGTTGAAATTAACTATGTTTACAATATAAATTGTTATTTGCTTGGTTTAATTTAGATTTAGATATTTTTACAGATCTACATGTATATATTTAATGAAATGAATTATTATTCATTTAGTTGTTTGATGTAGTTTCTTAATTTGCGTAGCATGTGCCATTTGGTAAGTCTAGTATTTTGTACATTAGTATACAATAAAGCTTCAGTGAAGTATAATTCTTTTTATCTGTACTCAAAGAGGTTCCTTTATAAATGTTTTCCACATTCTAAATCCATTTTTGTGTACATGTAACTAAATGGTAGTTTTTCCTTTTTCAGTGTTGCCCTCATCTACAACAACAACAATGACGTGTTTAAACTGGACGTCATCGGTTGATGACGTGTACAGATCCCACTGTTACTGGTACGAAAATGTTTCCAAATCTTTGTCCTTCTTCGAAGCAGACGATTACTGTTCAGCAAAAGGCGGAAGATTGGCCCCCTACGTGGACAGCATGCAGTACACGACAGTAGAACATTTACGTCATTACCCCACGTAAGTGTGACTAGTCTTATGAAGAAAATTTACGTCAATATCCCACGCAAGTGTGACCAGTCTTATAAAGAAAATTTACGTCAATATCCCACGTAAGTGTGGCAAGTCTTACGAAGCTCCTGTAGATTTGGGATCAGACATTCTTAATTTTGATCAAGATTTAATGTATGTAAAATGTTGGTTATCCTTCAAGGAGCTAAGTTGGAAATGCCTAAAAAAATATAATGAAGAGGAATCGTTCATTTGGGTAGAACAATGGATATATATTGCCTTCGGGAAGTTTCTAGTATACCGGTCCCCAGAAGCACGCGACTGTGCATGAACAGTTATTTCCCTTGCCGTTGCTAAGCGGAATGTAAACACGCCACCATTTGCATTTTCGCCTCAGATACCGAGCAATGAAAATCGTGCGATAAAAATAAAAGCCCAACGGCGTTTGAGTATACTTAGCGGGGGCTTGGGGGCGGCAGCCCCCGACAAATCAAATATAGTTAAAAGTGTCTTACCTTACAACATAAAATCATTTAAGCTGTTGTTTGCATTAATCAGATCGAAGGATTGAAGAACTAGTCGTTGTTTGGCAATCAAGGGTTCCTTTGGCTTTGATGAAGTAAGGTTGGGTACGAGTATCGAGGGGTCATATACAGATTTAATGAGTTCTAGAAGTTCAAGGAATGGATCTTGGTAGTCTGTAAGATATTTTTTTCGGATGCAGTACTGACAAAAATAAGTATCGTACAGAGATTAACTGTGTCGCTGACAGGTAATGACTTTTTTTAATGCACGCCATTAGTGTGTGCCCCTGTATCGGGATCTACAAAGTTTACAGAATGATTTACTTTTAAATGTTCGAACCCTTCTTTATCAAGAATATCTTAAGCTTTCCAGCAATTGCTAATTATAGTTGTACCGGGCTGTATGTTGGCTTTTATTATTTCAAGCAGGGTTTCTCGTGTTCGATCAACCACTGTTGTAAAAAAGCACCTTTTGGTCTCCCTTTCAATGCCACCAAAAACCCAGACACCGTCAACTTTCCGTCCCTTGTGAATTTGTGGGTTTTTTTTTTTACCAAATTTACTTTCGTCAATTTCAACAAATTTTCCTACTCCTCCTATTTTTTCCCCCTAAATTCTTCTCTAAATTCAGGTACACACTTCTCTGGAATAATTATACCAATCAACAACAGTTTGACTTGCAATTTCAAGTTCGTGTCTCACGAAACTTTCACTAGCTTTGTATACCCAGAAATATGTTATTAACAGACATTTTTGGATCTAAAAATGTACGTCTTCTTACATGATTTTTCATTGAGGATTTAAAAACCTGATTTAAAAAAAAGTTTTTAAACTTCATTGTTAACAAGGAATTCGAATTTGGGCTTATTTTTGTGATTTTTTTTCCATTTTAGCGATTTTACAGATCGCTAACGCGATCGTGTATATATATATATATATATACACTAAACAGCTTCGCTCGCTACTAACTCTTAAAAATTATTTTGGTTGTTTACATGAGAACATTTTGTATCATAACAACATGACAAACATGCGCTTCCGTATGACGTCATTGCATGACTGTTATAAATAGATCATGTATGGAGCGCCAAATTAACATAAACTCAAATAATTGAAGATATCTTCAATTATTTGAAGATATCATCAATTCATTTGATGCGCGCAACAATTGAATTAAATATCTCTTCAAATAATTAATGATATCTTCAATTCTGAATTATTGCGCGCATTAATTGAATTGATGATAGCATTAATTCTTCAACTGAATTGATGCGCGCTTCAATTGAATTAATGATCTCTTCAAATGAATTAATGATATCAACAATTGAATTGATGCGTGCTACAATTCAATTGAAGAGAGCAATAATTGATATAATGCGCGCATTAAATCAATTGATGAGAGCAATAATTGAATTGATGCGCGCATTAATTCATTTGATGAGAGCAATAATGGATTTAATGCGCGCATTAATTCAATTATTGCTCTCTTCAATTGAATTAATGATATCTTTAATTCATTTGAAAAGAGCAATAATTCTTTTAGAGAGAGCAACTATATAATTAAAGATATCTTCAATTCAACATATCCACAATTGAATTAATGATATCTTTAATTGAATTGTTGCTCTCTTTAAAAGAATTGATGCGCGCATTAATTCCTTATACAAAAGCATTGTAAATGATTTAAAGATATCTTCAATTGAATTAAAGAGATCATCAAATTATTTAAACCGAGCTCTAAATTAATTATTGCGAGCAATATTTCTACTAAATTGATGCTCTCATCAAATGAATTGAAGAGAGCAATAATTGAATTAATGCGCGCATCAAATCTATTATTGCTCTCATTAATTGAATTAATGCGCGCATCAATTGAATTGAAGAGAGCAATAATTGAATTAATGCGCGCATTAAATCAATTATTGCTCTCATTAATTCAATTGATGCGCGCATTAATTCAATTGATGAGAGCAATAATTGAATTGAAGCGCGCATTAATTCATTTGATGAGAGCAATAATTGATTTAATGCGTGCATTAATTCAATTAAAGAGAGCAATAATTGAATTGATGATATCTTCAAATAATTGAAGATATCTTCAATTATTTGAGTTTATGTTAATTTGGCGCTCCATAATCATGGAGGTACCTTAATAGTAAATGTAAAAGTAGCACATTATCCCAAGATTTAAATATTGGTCTAACAGGCGATAATGACGGTAAAATACCCATAGTATATCAGAATTACTGATAGAATCCTGCCACTTTCAGTAAGAAATAATTATTGAACATTTAGGGGAAATTGGGGCAAGTGGGACACTTTAGATTATTTTTGATATTCCATAGTAATAGAGATGTATTTATAAAAGTTTAATGTCATGCAATAAAAGATAGATATGTTAAATTTCATTTCTCAGGTATGAAATTCTTTCAGAAGCATTACTCCAAAAGAAGGGAGACAAATCGTATAACTGCTGAGTGTCCCAGTTGCCCTTCTGTAATGGGGTAACTGGGACAACAATGTTGATACCTAAAGTTAGAAGATTAAGTGGGGACAAGGACAAACGAGGGGTTCCTCCTCTCCCTCCAACCCGTTTTCCTAATCCCTCCTCATCCCATCTTGTCGTTCAGCCCCTTAAATTCTCTCCCCAGCCCGTTTTCCTCCCCTCGATCCCCCCCTCCTTTCCCGATCAATCTTGACATTAAACAAAGGTAAAACCGGCAAAGTGCTTCAGATTCGATTATCTATTAAATATTGAGCATAAGTTCAATTATATTACTATCAATTGTCAACCCAAATCCAGTTAGCCATTTCTAGAATATGACCAACAAGCTGATTCTCTTGATCCGATGTGAAGTACACGGTTAGTCGGGAGGCTGGGGCATCAGTATTTTGTTCTCATTTCGCACTCATTTCATGCGTAGATTTTAGTATTGCATACAGTAATTCTGCAGCTTTGCGAAAGCTTAGTTTATCACATGTAGGCCTAATTTTTACTGCTTTTTTCATAGACGATTAAGACCACTTTACTTGTTTGGGGTTTGGGATTTTCTTTCGTCTTGCCATTACACCTACTCAAAACACTTGTTCAAACATGCACATACCATATACATGTAATCATAAGCAAGTTATAACGACCTTTATTATGTTTGAAATCTAAGATTATTAATTGAATCAAATTTGCGATGTTTTAGAATAGAGAATTATAAATTTATTATTTATCCTTTAAACATTATGAACTATCCAAAATCCTGCACAATTCACCAGTTCTAAGGATATCATTTTATTTGAAATGCATAAAATCTGAAACTAAAATACAACTTGAACACCTGTCCCACTTACCCCAATTCAAAAAGGAAATAGTCATGTGGAGAATAATATACATTTAAATAATTATTATTGTAATTATTGTACTGGCATTACTACCAACACGTTAAATGAATAACGAAGATTTGGAAACAGCAGTGGTTTTAACAGAAATGGTTGAGAATAACCCCATTCGCAATTATTTAATTGCACAATGTGTTTATCAAAATTATCAATTTGTGACGTCACAATATCTCAGACCACAGCATCCGGTACGATGTCGTATATTAATTCAATTTTCGTAAATACTCTAATAAATTTTAATGTGATAAGATATAAATACTTTGCAAAAAAAATGTTTATATCAATATTAACATATGAAATTTTCCGCTTCTAAGTATTTTATAAGGTGCATGGTTGTATTTTGTAAAAGCCGTCATGAAAATAAATGGTGTCTTTATCCCGAAGGAGTTTCTTATTCTGAAATTCAATGGGTCATTGATAAATTGCATGGTACTCAACATTTTTCGCGAGTGTTTGTTACGTTTTACAAATCGAGGTATTGGAAAGTGATTAAAACGTTTATCCATATAATTTTAACAAATCAAATTGTTAAATAATTTGTATGATAACAGTTATAATATCTACATCGACAACCCCCCTTCTTATTGCGTAACATACGCAAAATGTGCTTACCTTTCGGATCAAAGACCCGATAATTGTTCTGTTTATTTCGTCTTCAGCTGCCAAATTTCACTTTTTAGCACACGACACTGGGGTAATGTTTTCAACAGAAGAATTTCATACTAGGGCTATAAAGGATTTTTTAACTACCGATGAAAAATATTACAGTGTCCCAGTTACCCCGATGTCCCAGTTGCCCCAATTTACCCTAAACATGAAACCATCTAATCCATATTTTACATTTTGCACTGATGCTATGCAGTTTTCTTTAAAAGTTTTCTTAACAGACGATTCTATCAGTAATTGCCGTGTACATTAGTTTATGACCTTTCACACGGTGTATAAAAAGTCTCTAAAAGTATGCGGCCTAATGTGTTACTTTTGCCGTTTTATTTCAGTGTGTGACAGAGGAAAATCGGATCGACATGCTAAATGGAATGTTTTCTCCATTAAACAAAATTGTCATTGAATGATATCAACATACCTTCTTAATATCAATACATTCTCAGCGTTTCACATATATATTCCATATATCCCATGTCATATATTTCAAATACTCCACATTTTGTCGATATTTGCATGGCACACATAAATAAAATCCTTGCATGTGTCAACGTCACTCGATGTATAGTCATGACGTCATCAGTTTACTTTCATATCGATCAGACAGAAATTACACAACAGCAGTATAGCATTTCGAATTTCGTTGGATCTTAGTAGCTGCATGGTTTATTTTATGCATAAATAAAACTTAAATTTAAAAAAATCGGAATTTAATATACTTAGTGATTTACTTATTTCAATTATGACGTTACATTGTTTCGCGGATTTTATCCCAGTAAAAATTTTCATAACCTGCCTTAACGTACCCGCGAATGAGAAACACAATTACTGAGCAAATTCAATTATGCAGTGATGAAAGGGCCTCCATGGCCGAGTGGTTAGAGCATCGCGCTCAAAATCACACGACCTTTCCCCTCTGGTCGGCGCGGGTTCGAATCTCGCTCGCCCCGGTAAGTGAGAAAGTTTCCCAGTTTACTTTCAGAAGGTTGGTGATCTCTTCCTAGGTACATTGTATCTGGGTTCTTGGGTTTTATCTTCCACCAATAAAAACTGGGTGCCACCAGATAACTGAAAAATTGTTGAGTGTGGCGGAAAACAGCAAAACAAACAAACAAACAAGCAGTGATGAATATTTGTCCCACTCCCGCTAGCTGCAATAATGTAGCCCTATCCAATTTTTTTTTAATTCTGACGTTTTCGGGATAGGGCTACAATTCCATAGGATCTCCGTAATGGTGCAAAATAATTTTATGAATAACCGATAATAAACTCTGTGTATTAGTCCTAAATGTTGTTTACACCAAAAGGAGTACCAACTTTGTGCTCGGGCATGTCTAATAAAGGTGTTTTTCATTAAATATAATGTACATATATGTACAGCATGCAAAATTCTTCGTCTGCTCCGCCATGCTTGTTATCGCGAGATCTCGTAGGTGGATCTAATGAAAAACCTAAACATTGACAATCAGCGCGAAAATGTAGTTACTCGAGCCACTTCGACAAAGAAAGGAAAATCATATTGTTGCAGAAAGAATTTACACCCTGCTGTTCGGTTTTTAACTTGATATTAAATTCAAACCTTTTCAATACCGACGAAATAGCTTTAGCCTCCATACTTGTCCATTTATGTAAATACTACCTTATATGGCATATGCAAATGACTTGACAATCGGAAGTTGAAACTTCAGTACATCAAACATGGCGCACAAATATGAATCGAGAAATTGGAATGTATCGAAATTGTTGAAAACGGTAGAATAGAGCCTCACAAATGTTAAGTTGCAGGTTGTAAATTTATATATTGACTAAGAAACATAGAATATCATTTTATTTACGTAAAGAAAGTCAGGAAATGTTTAGAATGAGCACAAATTTTGCGGGAGTGAATCCCGCACTTGCACCATTACGTAGATCCTAAGGAGTTGTAGCCCTCTCCCTAAAAAAAAAAAAAAAAAAAAAAAAAAAAAAAAAAAGGGAAATAACTCGGACGTATTTCGAAACCGGCATATTTAATGCAGCTATGGTGAACATCAAAACAGTTTTACTTTTCTAAAATTTATTTAATTATTTAATTTTATCAAATCATCAAATCTCTTTGCTTGGTTTGATATGAAAGGTGAAGATATCGAACAGTGATCGATCTTATAACTCCTATAAGCAATACAAAACGGACCCCTGGATATACCAGAGGTGGGATCAGGTATATATCTGAGAAACTGATCGCCAATGTTATCATATCGATTAAATGGAGCTGAAATGGAAATTCAATCAGTATTTTTTTTAAAAATCTACTTTCATATAATCTTTAAGATGCTCTCTTCACACATACATTCGGAATCTCCATCACCAAATTAATATTAGCATATTAGATTATCATTATCATTAAATTGATTAGACGTGATTATAATGGTAATTCAAACAGTTTAAACATTTTTCAAATGAAAAAATTATCAAATCTTTGAAATCTTCTTTTCCGTTATATGTGTTTGAAAGCAGACATGTCGATTCTAAATGTTATCCAATTGTTACATGTGATGATAATGGAAATTAAGTTCTTGTGAAAAAATTGATATTTCCCTAAATATTTCATATTCTCTCTTCAGCCATGTGCCCAGAACCGGAAATATCATTGTCAATGTTATCCAATCAATTAGATCAGTGGAAATTGAAAGAGTTTAAAACTAGACATTTTGAATCCCCCTCCCCTTCTATGTACAGAATCGGACATACAGATCGCCAATGTTGACAATCCGATTAGATGTGATGACGTGGATAATCAAACAATCTAAATATTTTGACGGATTTCAACAAAGCTTTGAAATTTTTCTTCCATTATATGTTTTGAGTCAGATAGAGTACCATTAAGAATCAAATACAAGGTGGAATAATAAGAAAGATATATAGTGAGGCAAAATCAGCTCAAGTTTGCAAGTATTTTGACTTCGAGATCACTCACCAATGTCATATGAAGGCCACGATAGTAAATGACAGATTTTTTTTATGAGTATATATTACCATACGAGACACCCTCACTGTTACGAGCCTTAGCGCTAACATTGGTCTAAAGTGGTACTTCACTTACAATTGGTGACGTGTCAATATGAGTGAAACAAATTCGAAGCGACATCAACAAATCAAATAAACACTTTAAAAGTACAACTAAAATCAATTGGTTTGAGCTTTTATTGCTTCATATCACGTTTGTCTACATCCGAAAGACTGGTGATCTTTACTTTTAATGTCAGGACTCTCCGGAAGGAGCAATCTTTATCTAGTATACCCTCCTGGGTTTAAACAGGGCCGTAAATTACATGGAGGCGGAGGAGGCAGCTCTCCAACTTTTGAGCCAAAAAAAAATTAAAATTTAAAGTTCATTAGAATTTATGTTGTTTCCAATAACTAAGAACATGATACCTCCCTTAAAAAGCATTCCAAATCTTTCTTTTAGAATGAGTTAGTCAAGTAACATCTTAGAAGGCCCTAGAATCAAGGATTTTGCACGAAACGTGTTCAGTGTGCACAAATGTGCTCAGCGTCTGGGGCCTGGGCGGCCCCCAGACCCCCGCCTAATTTCCTGCCTCCTCCAAATTGAAGGTTAATTTACGGCCCTGTTAAAGTTTAGGCCTATGCTCAGCGCTTACGACCTTTGAGCAGTGATGGTTCTTTAGCTTACCACACCTTATAAGGTCATCTCCGAGGACCCGTGACATTCGCACCTGATGCCGAACGTTTGGCGATGGAACTGTCACTACCTGTTTTAACAAATAGGTC